>NC_049218.1:17678587-17713587 GCF_013347855.1 Anguilla anguilla | reverse complement strand
ATATTTTTTCAAGTTCTTCTTTAAACCAGAGAAACCAGGGTGCACAGGACAGTGGAGAGGACAGACTGGGGATGAGCCCTGATTGAGCCCTTTTCTGCTCTTTTCTCTTTCCCTCTACGCCTCACTCTTTCTGTATCACCAGCCTACAAAATTCACTTTATAAACAGGAACCAATTAGCAGACTAAAAAATACAAACTGCTGCCAGAAGTGAATTTTTTTTAAAAATCTACATTTCACGCCTGCCCCCTCACAAAATGTATTTTTTAAAATCATAACTACCCAGAATTCCTATGCACTGTGGATATAAAAGCCACTCTTATTAAACCAAACAGTCATCATTTCCATCAGTAGCTCGCGGCAAGATAGCGGATCCTCCCTCCCTATTCTCCCCAAAACATCACTACATGCTTTTATAATGAACCTGTATTTATGCAGGGAGGTCCTACATTATATAACAGATATTTTTAATTCCACTGTAAAGGAATAAGCTCTCAGATTCAGCATATATGGATGTTCAAGCTGAGATCGCAGCACGTTCCCGTTAAACTACAGACGAGCTCATAGCAGGCATCCGAGAAGGAGGCCCCAGGGGTCCTATGCAAAACTTTGGGGAAATTTCAGCTTCTCAAAAAAAAATGCAGTTTAGGAACCCCAGGAACAGCGCTTCTTATTCTTACGGGAAGCTTTAAACTCCCCATTCAAAGACAGAAACAAGGGAGCAGGGAGAAATGTTTCTGAATGATCTGGAAACAGAACACGATGCTTGTTAAGGAGGAGTGTAACTTGCTGTAGTAAAAATGGGATTCGGGGGCAGGCTGGGAGGAGGGGCTGGTTCCGCCTCCCCCAAAACCCTTCTCAACTGTGGGCCCCCCCAAGGCGAGGAGGCAGTTCACAGAGTCACTGCTGGGGGACACTAATACCCCTATTCACCAGCAACGGGGGGGACGATCCCTATCACAGCCTCCGACAGGCCGTACACGCCACCCACAGCACACACTACCCAGAATGCATTTCAACAAAAAACTCCAGCTTGGGAAAAGGAAAAAAAAACATGTTCTTTACCATAAAAAAAAACAAAAATCAGGCAGTGCTGGTTCCAGACTGAATACCAGATTCTATGCTGTGTATAAATAGCTACGAGACAATACGTTCTCAAAGACACATCCTCCAACCCACACATACCCCCCCACATGAACACAGACACACATACACACACACTGCCCTCTCACCCCACACACGCACGCACACACACCCACACACAGCTACACACACCCACACACACATACTGCCCCCTTACCCCACACAAACACATACACAGATACATACACACACACACACGCATACACACACACACACACACACATACATACATGCATACATACACACACACACTATCCCCTCACCCCACACATCTACGCAGATGCATACACATAAGCACATGTACACACACACACACACACACACACGCAGGCATACATACGAGCGCACACACTCGCACACTCGCGCGTTAATAGATTCATCCGGCTTTATGGAGGATCTGCCGTGATTATTCCTGGCTCCCTCCAGCTGAACATGTCTATTGCCTGGAAACTGAGCCTCCTTTCTCTCCTCTTTCAGGCTCCTGTTCTGGGAAAAGCCGAAAGGGAAACATTTAGATTGGAGGGGTCTTTGAGACTCCCTGACAGTTGACTGATGACCGTCCATAAAATGACAAAGAATTTTTGTCTGGCAGCCAGGGGGGGCCCATTGCGCCCCCCCTGGGAAACTAATTGCTCTGAATTGTTAATGGAAACATTAATTTTCTGCCAATCATTGCTTTTCAATGGCCAGAAATGAGCATGAAACGGGCCTTTTGACCGAGCATAAAAGTGAAATGTCCCAATGTTGATCAAATTAACTTCAGCTATGTGACAATGGACTATATTTGTGAGGAATTAATGGAAGGAGGGGACAAAGGTTGTCTTTATGCCCAGATTTCACACTTGTAATGTAAAACTGTCCCCGCTGGACCGGGACAAACGCCTTCAAAAGGAGAGGAGGAAAAAAAAATATTGGAACCGAAAAATTGAACAAAGGAGGTTCCGAAAGAAAACACGTCTATTTGTTCATTTCATTATTTTTCTTTTATTTCAGCGCTCTTTGCGCGGTTGGTGGGGGAAAGCCTGAGAGGAAGTTGCGGAGTTTGGCAAACAAGCAAAAAAAAGAAAAAAGAAAAAACTCTGAATTAGCACACCACATCCTGGGTCTCTTTACAGTTAGAGCCTCTGGCATAACTAAGCCAAATAAAAGCCAAGCCTGTTTTTAAAAGGGAGATTTTAGATACATAAATCTCTAACCTAGACAACCCGATTCAATTCAAGCCATTCAAAAACACCAATGCCCAAATTGGAGCTACATTTATTACTTCCAAATGCCAAAAAAATAAGATCTATGATCTACAGAGACAGTAAGAATAAAAATGTATTTAAGTATGACAGAGAGAGGAGAGAGAGAGACAGACTAAAGAAAATTTTAAAAACACAAACAAATCCCCATTCTAAGCAGTGAAAGAGACAAATAAAAAAACAGAAAAAAGGCAATAGAAAGAAAGAAAGAAAGAAAGACTGGGTTTTTTTGAAGTAATTCAATGGGAGTTTAGCTGGCTAAACGGTGTTCCTTTCTCAGCATTGTTCTGGGGCGCCTTGAAGCGCTTTGGAGATAAACAGCGTTTAGCAGTTAAAAGAGCCGCAGGAAAAGCTCCATCAGATAGACCCTCAATGGGGCAGCAGCATTATGGGCCAGCAGGCAAATACAGGGACACACAGGCTCTCCCCCCCAAACACAGCGAGAGGCTACTGCAGCACTGCTGGAGGTACACCCCAGAGGAGAGATTAGGGAGAGAGAGCTAGAGAGGGAGAGGGAAAGAGATAGAACAAGAGTGAGAGAGAAAGCGAGAGAGAGAGATTGATAGAGTGAGCGAGAGAAAAAGGGAGAGATAGAGTGAGTGAGAGAGAGAGAGAGAGAGAGGGTGGGTGCAGGGGGAGGTGTGTTTTTTACACTATAGATATTCTCACTTTCCCCTATCCCTGCCGGCGCTGTGCATGGAGTCAGAGGACACACAATGGCTAAAGATGGTTCCCAACCGGCGGCTGAATGGGGACACTGTTGGTGGCATCGCTTAATTCAAAGCCGGGGCCCCGGCTCCATTGTCCCCGCAGATTGGCGGATGAGAATGGAGTTCGCTGGTGGCTGCCAAAAGGTTAGCTCTCCCCTTCCATTATTCACCACTCCTACAGAGCTGGGCCTATTGTGTGGCCCCCCCCATCCCCCCCCAGCCCCCTGCTCTCCGGATCTGCACCCAGGTGCTCCCCCAAAGCGAGCGACTCAGGCGCGATGTGCACCCCAGACCCGGCTTGTCAAGCGCGCTGGAACGACCAACCACACCGACCCCCTCCCCTTCAAAAAAAACAACAAAAAAAACCTCTGTCATTGTCACCTCCTTAACATACACAGAAACTAAGTGAAAAGCTACCTTCCCAAAAAAAACTGGCTCTCTAGAGGATGCCAAGCAGTTTTATTCCAAGTCTTTGAGTCCATATTTATTTTGACATAGGGTACAACCTTTTTCCCATCAATACATTAGGCTTTTATCTTTTTCAGAGGTAATTTGGCTAAGCGCCTTGCTCGACGGTACAATAGCACCTGGGATTTGAACCCGTCATCCCCGTGTTACACAGCTCCTTAATCAGGACGCTACACTGCCTCCAGGACGCCAGGCTGTTTCTCTTATTCCAGCCTACCCACTCAATCCTGATTGAGAAATATTTATGAGCCGACTTTTAAAAATAAATCAATTTCCATAACATGGCGATAGGAGAAAAAATACAGTCAAAATCCTCAATGTAAGCAACAGGAAAGGCCTTTTTAAACTTCATTATACCTATAAATCTATTTAAATTATAGCGCAATAGAAAACCGTAAAGCGTGCCATAATCCTACAACTCGTCCACTTCCCTGTCCATTAAATCCTGTCCCTTCTTTCATCAAATGAAAAATGACAGACGGGGAAAATAAAAAGAAGGAAAAATCTTTGAAATATAAAAAGCAGCTCATATTTCACAAGTGCCAGAGCTTAATTAAATATGGCACCTCTATGTGCAGTCATTCATAACGGTCACCAAACACTCAGCATCCAAACTTCAACAGGAGTTTAAACAACAGTACATAGAAACAATGCGGCAAAAGGTAGAACACAGCGACACGACAGGGTGCAACACCGTCACAGTTCTCCTGCAGAAGAGCGAACCAGGAAGTGAGAGACCCGTGGGCTGTTCCACTTTCAACTCGAGGGAGACCAGGTAGAGACCAGCGGACTGTACCATCTTGGATGCTGGAGTCACAGAGGGGGGCGTTTCTGTGCGCCCGCGCGGATCCTCTGCTGGCTGCAGGTGAGTGAGCGAGCAGCGGCCGATCTCACCTGTCCAGGACGTAGCCCAGGGCCTTCTGCCGCGTGCCGGAGTACACGGACGGGCTCTTCTCCCAGGCCACCAGGTTGGAGGCGTCGTGAAAGAGGTGAATGTTCACCAGGTCGAAGGTGCTGAGGGAACACCAAGCAGGGGGTGAATCTGCAGAACACACACACTAGCACACCTGTACAGACACACGCACGCACAGACAAACAGAATGCACCTTATACCACAGGCGAAGCCACTGACTTTCACAAGCACACACCAGATTCGAAACCACGAGGCTAAACTAAAATGCTGCAGTATGCAGTCGGCCATGTGCGGTAATTTTGATATAAAACACAACAAACTCAGGGCTTGAAGACTGAACAAAGACATTAATCACACAAACTCAATTAAATAAATATAAAATTATAATTATAACAACAACAATTCTGCATGAAGGTTTACACAGAGCAAAGTACTCTAGGTACAGTACTTCACCCCAAGATGGGAATGGGAGCAGGTTCCACTGAACATACCTAAGGGTACAAAAAACCTGATATAAGACCGCCTCCTTCGATCACCAACTCCACCCCCCCTCGCATCACTAATTCCACCCCCTTCCCCCAGGGTGTGTCTGTTGCTGTTTCATCCCCTTTCTCCTCCTGTCATCCTTCTATTAGATTACATCCCTCTCTCAGGGGAGAGAAGGTGGATATTCATCCAGCGCAGGTTCAATTGCTCGTAATGTTTTCTGTCATCTGTCATATGCAACTTCTTGACTAACGCGATTACGTCTAATCCAATACAGCCCATTCCTCGCACGGCGGCGAGAGCAGACCCCGGTGACGCTCCTCCCGAGCCCCCGCACGGCCTTATGGGAACTCACCATTCACCTAGTGCCCATCGGGTCCTGATGAATCCTTTCCTGGACCACTTGCACTGCAGAGGGGAGAGCGGGAGATAACAAACACACACGTACACACACACACACACACACACACACACCAACATTGTCAGAACATGGAACCCATTTGATATATCCAAAATATATCCATTTAATGGTACATCCAATTAAGCCAACACTAATTATGAAAAAAGGCAAACAAAAGCCGTGTCTGATTTACTCGCTCAGTAAAAACCCACTCACCCATTAGCTATTTACATAGATACTGTATATACTGAAGAGCAGCTCAAGATGTTGTGCTTTATCCAGAGATACTGTAAAACCAGTAGGCTTTGAACAAGTACAGTACTGCACAGATTCGGCAGATTGCTCAGAGTAGGTTAGGATCTCACGCCCATGGCTGACATGCTACATCGTTAGCGGAGGCACCCGTTATTAAATGAGGTCCTTATTGAATAAGGTCATTATGTAATGAGGGGGTTATCACTGAATGAAAGACAATCCGGGGCAGCACCCATACGTTTGGAGCAAGCAAATAAATAAATAAAGGCTCTCTGAATGCCCTAATGAGGAGTAAACTGAGGCAATGAATAAAGCGATTAAGCCCCAGGTCACATAATTACAAACGGACTCATTTTATTTAAAAACTTGGATGTGAGTTAAAGCTTGAGAGCCATTTGATTGCGTCTCGGATCCTTCAATCTGCATTAGTGCGAGATTAACCGCATCAAATTAAATTACATTAGCATACTTGAATTAATCCATACCGCGCAGGGGAATGTACGTGCCTAATTACAGCTCCTCGTCAAACTCGTACGAGTGCGCTCCCCGTGCTCAGGACACCGCTCAGATCTACACAACAGACGTCCTTTCGGTGCCGATTCACGGAAAATGATGAATAAACGAAAGTACTCGACTTAAAAACGGATAATGAAAAATTACCAATGGAGAAAATAATACAAATAAATGTATCCTTGAATAGGGTATTAAATTTACTGAGACAGGGTTTTTTCCCTTTGTTAAAATTTATAATTTATAGAACAAAAATTAATATTTCAACTAGTCAGCACTCAATAAAGGGGAATTAACCATGACTGCTACAAATGACCTGTATTATCCCCCTGCGTTTGCTTAGTGTATCTGCCATTCATTTGAAATGGTGACTTTTTAGCAGTCCAGACTGGCAGTAAGCCCAGCTGAACATGACTAAACACACCCACTGTACAGAGACCACATTATTAATCGTTCACTTCCTATAGTTTTCCACACAGTAATATACCACACATGTATGCCCGTCAGCTGTGCTGATGAGAGGAGTGTCGCTTCCTATGTCTGTCGCCTTGAACTCGGTCTTTTTGGACTACAGACTCCTCCCCCTGGAAGGGGTCACAGGTCACTCTGGTTGGGTTATAGGGTGATTGGGGGTCAGAGGTCACAGGGGTGGGATTTTCAGGGCTATGTAGTGACAAATCACTGTAAAAACAATGCGTGAGCCCTACCCCCAGGATGGAGGGCACCGCCCACAAAGGCAATGTGTGTGTGTGTGTGTGTGTGTGTGTGTGTGTGTGTGTGTGTGCGTGTGTGTCTGTGGGTGCTCGACAGCGAGATATCTTATTACAGCCAGGAAGGATTTAATTTAAAGTTAATTTAAAGAGCCATTAACTACAATCGCACCATTAGAATTCATCACCTTCCTGACAACAAAGCTGACAGATTGACTTAGTCACCACTTGACAAATTGACCCTGTGTTCATCATTTACTTAAGCCAACTGAGCCTTATGCTGAATATACTTAATGTGTGTTTTCCATTTTTACTCAAATATAGATCTTCAAAAACGGTTCTTATATTCTTTGCAATAAACAAACAATAAATATTGGGACTATTTTTGATCGATTCATCTTCTGATTTTTTTCTCGTCTCAGGTTTTCTACACTGCCACACACACACATGCATTAGAACCCTCCTTCTTGTTTTCTGTCGTTTTACCTTCTCTTCTCCTTTCTTTATTCTGTCTTTTTACAATGCATCTGATCACTTTCTCCTGGCATTCCTCCTTTACAGTCTTTCAGTCTTCCATCAGAGGTGCTTCACTTTCCTCTTCAGTGGTGGAATGAACTGCTGGTCTACGTTAGCACTCCATAGTCACTTATTCCTGCAGCCTGCCAGTAGACCAAAAGCTCACCCACTACATAGGACCTTATTGCCCTTTGGCCTCCTAACACACCAACACAGCTACAGCTACTGCCCGCCATGTTTCTTTTTAACTTTAAATAGTGTACTGTGTATCTCGTGTATTTTCTAAATTTCCAATAGTTTTCCACCAAACACTGGAAAAGTGTGAGCGGCTCAAGTATAAAGTTTTGAAGCATTAAAAAAGAAAATCAGTGATACGAAGTCACAGATCATCAAAAGAGGAAAAAAGGCATCAGTAGGTTATTGTGTGCTGCTGCCTGGATCCTGACGATGCAGTTGCTGCTTGGGTTGCGAGACCACGCCCTTTTTGGGGTCAAAGTGGAGGTCAGGGCGACGGGCGGGGGGGCAGCAGGCCTCAGCTGAAGGCCACAGAGGTCATAGACGACCTTCGGCTTGACCTTCGACAGTAGTGATGGCTCTTAGCATTGACAGTGATGGGGGGGGGGCAGGGCAGGGAATGATGGGGGGTGTACTGTGTCTTTACACCAGAAATTCTGAGAATGCGTGGGGTGTAAGGGGTGGGGGAGGTGGGGGGGTGGTTGGAGGGACTGGGGCTGTCAAATGGATTTTTCATTAAGGGTAGCGTGTCTGGTTGTCCATAAACCCTTTGCTTGGATCTACTGGAAGTTTCTCTCACATCAAGTCACGCGTCCAGTGAAGGGGGGGCTGGGGGGGGGGCATATTTCCTCATTTTATCTGCGGATCCTTCCGTCATCTCACCGGAAAGCCCACCTATCCCATAAATAACCCCGCGTGGGGGCAAGGGGCACACAGCAGGCCCGCGGGGGGGGTGCAAAGGGCAGGTTTCACAAATGCACCGTGAGCAATAAGTAATACACACAAACCCAGATTGATGTCACCCAACGCGGGCCGTCCATTTATCTTCACTCTAACGTTTGTCCCGAAGAGGGTCACATCAAATTAGAGAGAGCCCCTCCAGCACTGAGGAGGGGGGCTATCGACCAAGGTGGGGTGGGGCAGAGGGGTGGGGCTGGCTGATTAAAGTACAGCAAACCGTGTGCGTAGCAGGACAGTTGGGGCTAACAGATGTACAAGGTGCTGACGGGTCGAACCAGGCTGGGTTTAGAACGCATGTAAAATGCACATCCAGCAATGCTGTAGAGGCAGGGTGATAAGCACTTAGCACACGAGAAGGAAATGCAGTCTGAGCACTCCTACACAGCTCCCGATACCACCCTGACCCCCAACTTCCTCAATCACAGGTCTGGGGTCAGGGCCGCGGGGTCCATTCTAATCGATAGTCTCTTCAGAACCTCATTGGCATGCTGTACTGGGATCAGCCCTTCTGAGCAAGAGTGATTCCGCGGCTAAATGCACTCTGAAAGGCCAAACATGTCTGGGAGTGAAATATACTCCCGTCATTCGACAGCGCGATACTGTGTCGCTGCCAACAAACAAAAAAAACGAAACAACGACAATAATAATAATAATAATAATAAAAACCCGGCTCGCAATTGAAAGAAACAACAAATCACAGCGCAGCGACAGCTGTCCAAATCTATCACGGGCACCTTCCAAATGAAACCCGGCGGCCGCTTCGCCCGCTCCCCTTCTTATTCACCTCCGTAATGAAGGTTTTCTGTTCGCCCTTGCATACTCGCAGTCCTTCCGCGGAGCCATAACTCAGAGAAGCGTTTACTGTACGGACGGATTTGGATGCGTTTTGCATATGCTGGGCGATGGGGAGGGCGGGGGTCATTTCTGCCAGACTGAGCGCCCCCACCCGTCCCCGCCCCCTAAGGAAAAGTGGGCGGGGTCACAGGATAACGGCGATACAGCGCTCCCCACACGTCATGAAGCACTACCAGACGGGGGCGGGGCTGGGCGCCGTCGCGATGAAGGTGTGAATGGAGATGATGCAAAAGTCACTTTTGGTCAGCACTCATATCTCACGTGCACACACACACACACACACACATACACTCATACACACATGCACACACGCACACACACACACACACACATACACTCATACACACATGCATACACACACACACACACATACATGGACACGCACGCACGCGCGCACGCATACATGCGCACGCGCGCACACACACACACGAACACACACATGCACAGGCACAGACACGTGCATGCACACACACGCACACACGCACAGGCGCAAAAACAAACACACACACACACAGTTGATGGATGGATAGGGACAGTTTCTCCTTGCTTTGCCGATGGCCAGGGAAGCCACAGTAGCTCTCTGTTACTTCAAAATCGCTTGCAGGACAGGTGTTCCAGTTTATCAGACCCATATGTAAAGAATAACATTTGTTCTGCAGTTATACACACTGCACTTACACAACTCCTGTTTGCCATGACTACACTACGTCACCTGTGTTTCAACAGACAAGCACGCAAAAAAGAAAAAAAATCAACATTCAGCCAATTGCAACACAAAATTCTGTGATGATACCCGTAACTCTAATCAAGATATAGGTTACTGTCTTTTTATTTTCAGTCATTTTCATTGCCTTGCCACTTGAAACAGTCACACATTCTCGGCGCTCTCTGGGACATCCGATTACAGATCCGCGTCCCCCCGGGGGGGGGGATTCAGTCCAACGAGCTCTACCCAAAACAGGAGGGACCGGAACCCCCGCGCCGGAGAGCTCCGTCTTGTCCCAGATTCTCCCTTAATAGGATTCCTTTAGGCTGTAGATGGATGGCAAATACGGGCCGTTTCATCTACTAAAAGACGACATAAATCAGCGTTGAGGAAGCCAAGCCTGGCGTGGAGGTTATCGCCAGACTGCCTTCCTCATGAGAGCTTTGCATTAAAGCATTAGTGAAATTAATTCATCTTTCATAAGAGGTTTGAGCAGTATCTGTGATCTATGATAACAACCAATTTCTCACTACGGGGCAGAGGGAAAAAAAAATACTGGGCCCTGATAGACTACACAAATCTGCTCTTTTTAAATGGGCTAACATTATCTAGAGTGCTGCTCCTGAGGGCATCATTGGAGATTCATAACCCTGCCGAGGACGAATCATAAATCAGCGGAAAAAAACTTTTTGTAATTTTTCAAGGTTTTTTTTGAGTCTTTGTTGTTTTGTTTTTCCCTCCGAACGCAGAGTCCATGATTTCAACTCGCATTAGGACTTCAATCAGCGTAATTACTCTCAGATCACCTTCAGAAACGGCGGAAAGAAAGGGAACCTTTAAAACAGAGATTGTTTTCGTGTCCTTAAAGGCCACACGCGTCTCTTTTGCATGGATGTGCGGGCGAGCCGCTGGAGCGCGGGTAATGGATGGGAGGGAAGATTCCGGAAGGCACACGAGCTGTCACTGGAGACAGGCTTCGCTGCTCTATCGAGGGCTCCGCGCGTAGGGACTAGAGGAAAGAAGCCGTCCTCCGCGGCTCGAACCTCGGACCGTCTGACCGGCCCGGGACGGCGCTAGGTCTGCCACAGCGGTCACAGCGTCCAAACCCAACCCCACCCCGGGCTCTGCGTTTTTTAACCTCCAAAAAGTCACGTGACTGCCTCCTCTTTCGGCCCAGCGGGTCTGGTATTTAACACAGTAGTGGGACTTCCAATGATGCTCTGGGTTTGTTTGGGGGTGATAAAGAGGGTTCTTCAGTTGGCTTGGTACCGTCGGCTAGCTTGCCAAATAACTTGGCAGCACACGGTCAGGTTCATTAGCTCATATTGCGCCTATCACCATATTACCCCAAATCACACACATCTAGATAGAAGACAAATACCATACTTACACTGAAAACTATTACTAACATAAAAAAGTGTACAGATATAGGGGTAAATAAATTATACATACTTCTAACAGCAAATACTGCTATTAAAAATGAAGAAAAGACTACTTGTCCTATTTCACATGCACTAGAGGTAATGAAACTGAAAGGTATGGACTACTGTACCACTTCAGAATGTTTGAGATTCTTTTTAACACAAGGCTGAAATGTGAATGGTTTCTGTGCACAGGGAAAGTTTCAGGGAATAACCCAGACCCCCAGCAGGCTGGGGGATGTGTACCCACCTCAGGGAAGTACTCCTGTGGGAACTTTGCCTTTTCCAGCATGGCAGTGCTTTCTAGTGTGTCTGAGTAGATCTCTTTCCCCATCACCTTCTTGAATTTCTTGGCTAGGGAGTACAGGACAGAGGGACAGTGAGTGAGTGAGAGAGAAAGAGAAAATATAAAGAGAGAGAAAGAAAAAAGAGACAGACAGAGAAATAGTGAGATTAGTTTTTATTTGCAATTCTGCAGTTCATACGACAGTTCCCGTACAGAGGATGATGAAGATAAATAAAAAGCCTGGATGGAGTCAGTAGGCGGAAACACAGTGACCAGAGTCTTCCTCTGGCAACTGCTCCACCTGCTGGCTGAAAACGGTCAGAGCACCCTGCAGCTGGTGCTGTGAGTAATGAATCTGCTGTGCCATTAGAACAGGGGCCAACAGCATATGTGGATTTAACCTGCCAACTCCTGTATTAATGCTTAGTCGGACATTTAGCTGTACCTACAATTACATCACCAGATTTCTTTTTTAGTTTTTGTATGCAATTTGATAGGTCGTATTTTATTCTCTGCTAAACAGTGTTTGAATTCTGGGGGGGGGGGGGGGGGGGGGGTCCATGCAGGAGCCAGAATATTGCCCAGCCCGTACGCCAAGGTCAGTCAGTGCTGGTGTTTGGTCAGAGTTTCACACCAAATGCTCTTGCTGTGAGAATGCACCTCCAGGAGCCAAGGCAATGGAGGGCAGTGGGTGGGCCCTGCATATTTGGCCACGCCTCCTGACAGCGTTTCTCCAGAAGGACCCGGGAATTGGCAAGAAGGAAACGGCCAACTTGGGCGAGAACTGTGAGAGGACTGAGCATGTCTCCAATAACTGCTTCAGACTGACAGAGTCACCATGGTCATGGAGAGGGAACTCAACCCCCCCCCCCCCCCCCCCCCCCACCTCAGCTGCCTCACAGCACTACACCCAGTGGTACAGAGCCCCAGCTCTTTCCTCTCCCTCACAAAACATGTGTTTTCCACACCATGCCTGGAGGTCTGTAACACACATCCTCAGGTCCTCGTTCTGAACACCACAGACTGTGAGGAGTAAACTTGTGCATGGGGGGGGGGGGGGGTGCGATGTCCGCAGCAGGTGTCCTGTGCCCCCCCGTCCCCGTCCTTCGCAGGGTGACCTGTGGCAGTGTTAATGCTGACTCCAGTCTAATGGGACGGCTTCCTTCACCTCTATATCCCGCTTTTAATTAGTGAGGCCTCTGGGACGCCCCTCGCGTGACACTGGCCAGTGATGAGTCCAGCTTAACTGTCCAATAACTTCTACACACAATTACTGCGGGGGAAATCTCATGAATTAAATCCTAATATTAATAAGCCTCTCCTTCCTAACCCCCCCACCCCCCACCCCCACCTCTGCTCCGTCCTGGTTTTACGGACCTGGTGCTGGCTGCGCGTGACGGGCTGAGGTCAGCGCCGCCGCCCCTCCCCCGCGCGTGAGCGCCGCGGCGACGAGCGACGAGCGGGGGGACGAAGGCTCACCTTTAAAATCAAACTGCTGGATGTTTTTCAAGGCTTCGTGAAGAAAGTAGCAACTCCCCAGCGCCTGCGGGAGGAAGAGAGGGAGAAAGTGAGCGAGCGCGAACCGGACACGGACAGGAAACAGAAAGGCAGGGAACGGCACCGGCCCGACGCGCGCTCGGTGTGAGAGAGAGGCGAGCGTTCGGAGCGCGGAGGGCAGGCGGGCGGCGGCGTGACCTTATTAAACTGAGCCACGGCGCGCGGAGCGCTGTGTAAACCGCGGAGAGCCAGCCATCGTCGCCGCGGCTACACGCCCTTCAGCACAATGTTAATTACACAGTGTACACATAAAATACTCAGGGCCGCATTCGCCCCGGAAGAGCCGTCGCTGCAAGATCGCAGCGCGTGCGTCAGATTCGCTAAACAGTTGCAATGCATCAAAAACCGCTATTAGGCCGTGATTTGCTGGGTTACGTCACTGCAAGAAAATACCGTAATGGACCCGTTTTTTTATTGGTGTGTCCTAGGGCAGAATGTGACTGAGAGCGTATCATCTGACTGTGGAGTTAGGACCAGCAATTTGGTCGCTAATGCGCTGGTATGTGCAGCTACGACAGAGCAGCAATATAGCAAAGGCTTTCACACCCTGACCAGTTCCTTAGTAAATCTGACCCTCAGTGTGAGTTTAAGGTTATAAAACACAGTTCAAGCTGTACAAAGGAGGGTGTTTTACACTTCAAGTTGTTGTACAATGTTGCTATTCAGACTGAGGGAAGCAGGGATATGAAATCTGAATATAACTTTTTCTTTAATAAAATGCCTTGTTGAAATTTCAGCACACGAAGCACAGGAGGATTTTGCTGGATTGGGATTTTGCTTAAGAAGGCTTATACAATACTTTTCACAATACACTGAAGCAGTGGTGATTTCAGAAAGTCTTTCGCAAACAAACTCCGGTTTAAAAAAAAAAAGGAAAGAAAAGAAAAAAACCAGAGGGGATTTGATCCACTTCACAGTTCGCTACACACTTGATTTTTCCTTTGTTTCCCTTTCTGACTTTTTCCGAGCCATACAAGCCTCGCTTTTATCCCCGTTTTCTCCACCGCGGTGGTGGGCTGGTCTGAGATCAGTGCCGGCTGGGTTTTGGGGCAATCCTGCCCCTCTCCCCAGAACCTGTCTGTTTGCAATGCTCTGAATTATTGACATGTAGTCCAAAATATGCCCTCTTTGAATGTATGTGTGTGTGTTTGTGTGTGTGTATGTGTGACAGAGGGATAGAGAGTGTAAGAATGAGTGTATATGTGAGTGTGTGTGCATGAGCATGTGCATGTGCGTGTATGCGTGCACGCATGAGAGAGAGAGAGTGTGTGAGTGTATGTGTGCATGTGTGCGTGCGTACGTGTGCGAGAGAAGGAGAGAGTGTGTGAGTGTGGGAATGCATGTGTGTGTGTGCATGTGCACGAGTGTGTGGTACGTGGTGTGTGTGTGCGTGTGTGTGCGTGCGTGTGCGCGTGTGTGTGTGTGTGTGTGTGCGTGCGTGTGCGCGTGTGTGTGTTGTGTGTGTGTGTGTGTGTGCGTGCGTGCGTGTGTGCGCGTGTGTGTGTTGTGTGTGTGTGTGTGGTACATGGTGTGTGTGTGTGCGTGTGTGTGCGTGCGTGTGCGTGTGCGCGTGTGTGTGTTGTGTGTGTGTGCGTGTGTGTGCTGTGTGTGTGTGTGTGTGTGTGCGTGCGTGTGCGCGTGTGTGTGCGTGTGTGCGTGCGCGTGTGTGCGTGTGTGTGTGTTGTGTGTGTGTGTGCGTGCGTGCGTGTGTGGTACGTGGTGTGTGTGTGTGTGTGTGTGTGTGTGTGTGTGTAACAGGTCATATGGAGAGCAGGGGCAGCCCAGGCTCAGGGGGATTTAGACCTATTTTGTGTCTCTTTGTGGAAGTGCCGCCCCCTTTGGCAGTCGGGGGTTTTGGCTTGCTGTGCCACATCGCTGCATTATTTATGAGGACCAATGCATCCTCAGATTAAACACTCGCTGATTTGTCAAAAGCACAAACATGAGATCCTGCCCATCTCCTTGACATAAAAAGTTCATCCGGCAGAAAACACTATGGCGCATTATTTGATGAAAACAGTGCCGCCTCATGACCCAAACAAACTCTTCTCCTTTGCCTTTTTTACCCCGTTTCCTGAAGGTGGAGAACTCGTAGTGATGGTGCAGACTCAAGGTTGACACTCGAGAACTGAAGGACAGCTGCCAGGAATGGACTGGCTATTTATGTATTTTTGTGTATTTTTAAAATCAATGTGGCTGTGGCTGTGTGTGTGTGTGTGTGTGTGTGTGTGTGAGACAGACAGAATGTGAGAGAGAGACTGCGTTTGCGTGTGAGTGTGTGTGAGAGAGAGAGAGAGAGAGAGAGAGAAAGTGTGTGTGTGTGTGTGCGTGTGTTTGCGCGCGTATGCATGTATAAGTACGACAGCAGTACCATGGTTGTGCTGTTACATGTCAGATATAAATGAAAGGAAACGACTTGCATTTGCAAGCACCTGTAGCACAGTTAGCTGCTTCCCATTCAAAATATTCAACCACAGGGTGGAACACAGTTCCACAGACTATTGAGGTCCTGAGTGTACACGACCAATTCCTGCCATAATGCTTCGAATAATCGTTTTGGAGAACAGACGGTCCACATTGTACAGTCTCCTGTATCATGTCCCAGAAAATACGAGCATGCAAAATAAGTGAAAAATTTCTGTTCCTGCATCCAGTTCAAATTGAATATTTTTCTTACTGAAGAGGAACTATGGCTCAACTGAAATGAGGCACTTTTTTCATTTTCAGGTTGGGGGTTCAGTGATCTGCAGGACTGAAATGAAGATCTGTTCTCATTTTCAACTGAACGCAAACAGGTACTGTAGCATGTCGACGGCTGGGAACTGAATTTCCATTTCTGCTGACACAAATGCATCTAGGCTATCTACAGGCAGCACACAGTGTAAAAAGTCAAATATCATAACAGCTTTGTGAATACAGTCACATGCATACCTGAGCGTTATGTGTTGACGGAATTTGAAAGCCAATGTCAGGTGTTCTGACTTGAACCTCTTCCTCACTGTGAAAATGCCCACGCCCCCTGAAAATACCCACTCCCCGTGTAAATACCCCCAGTGCTTTCTTCTGTGGACATACGTGAGTTATTGCACTATTAAGTCAATGAATGGGATTACGGCAAACAATATTTCCACTAACAGCCATATCACTTTAAACAAACTGCAATTAATCTGGGCATCAAATAAATGATAAACAATTGCGTCTAAGTGGCTATCTGTAGAATCATAAAAATCCATACTTAACCTCTAATAAATATTTAATGTCGGAGTTCAAACCAACTGGCGTGTTCCCCCCCCAACCCCACCCCCCCACCCCCGTCCTCCCCTGGCTTTCTCAATGAAAAGCTTATTATACCCACAGGGTGCAATTAATCCATTTGTCATTAGACATGACAGGCTCAAAATATTAATTAGACCAGGTCTACGCTGACAGGAAGTGCTTATCTTTTACCAGCCTCTTTACAATGGCCAATGTCAAGCGTATGTTTGTCACGTCCCACTTTATTGATTACCTGCCAGATTCACTTGAAATAATTAAAAGTATATTCTACATATTTATAAACCAAACTGTCACGAGTGCTACTTAATTTCCCATTAGTAAAATGCTCTCTATTAACTGTGGCACTTGAACCAGGAGAAGGTAGGGAATGAGTAATCACTATAATTGTAGACAGAAAGACAATAACTGCGCCATAAAAGCCGGGTTTTTATTGCCGATTCTGGCAAAGCCACCTCTTATCGCGCTGCTATCGGCGCGGTCATTCGGCGGAGATAAGCGCCGCGGAGTAACAGCTGAATCCATTGTGTCTAAATGCGATCGCGAGCTGTAAGCAAACACGCGCTCGCATGTGCCACAGAATGCGTTATCTTTAAGCTGCAAGAGCGCTGTTATGTTAGGAGCGCCGTGCTGGAAAAAAAACCTGCTCTCATTGACAACCGATGTTTAACTGTTAGAATTGTAAGTCGCACTAGTCAGTTTCACGTAAACCCTCAGAGACATACGCTAAAGTATACAGCTGCACACACAGCTACACATACACGGCTACACTACGAGCCCGCACTGTACAGCCCAGATCAAAATCTCCCCCGCGAAAAATAGAAAAAAAAAACAGATGCACACATAAAACAGTTCATCTTAGAAACAGATATTGATCCAAAACAATTCAATAGTTATGTGGGGGGAAAAGTTTAATTTTAATACAGCAACTGCTATTGTGCAGAACAGTGCAGCATCCACAAATAATACTCTTATTTCTTCTCTCCATCCGGTCCCTGGCAAAGTCCTGCCACTCACAATGAAACCACAGGGCCCGCCTACCAAGAAATTATTCATTTCACAAATATTTAATAAAAGCACTGTTGTTCCTGGGAATTCATTTTCTGTGACAGTTTTTAAAATTATACACCAACAGGAATGGTGCAGTGCACAGCACAGTCGACAGAAATGTAATATTTAAGAGAGAATCCTTGAACTGAGCAGCAGTGAGGACAAAGCATCACACTTCTCCTCCTAGTGCGCAGATTCAGCACTGTGTGAAAAGAGCAGATTATCTGACCTCTAAATGGATTTTCTGCATTTCATTTGAAAAATGAGCCATAAAGAAAACATAAAAGTAGCCATTTTTCTTCAGCGGGGTGACCCGTGTTTGGCCCCCCAGGGGACGCTGGTCTGCCGAAGCGTGCGGTGTCCTACGCTGCTGTGGGGCCAGTGTCCTGCTCCAGGGCCTCGGGGGCAAAACCACAGGGCCCTTCCTCTCAGTGTACACTACAATCTGAAGTACACTTACACAGATACTGCCAGGGCAATTTACACTACAGTCTGAAGTGCACTTAAACAGAGACCACCAGGACAATGTACACTACAGTCTGAAGTGCACTTAAACAGAGACCACCAGGACAATGTACACTACATAAGTGCACTTAAACAGAGACCGTCAGGGTGGTGTACACTACAGTGTAAAATGCACTGAAAACACTGAGGCTAATTTGTATAATTTTTATCATTAAAAAAAAATAAACAATTTGCCCATAGGTTAACTGTGGCAGTGTAGACCATGTAATTCCTGTCATACCTCTGTTTTCCTCCATCATGTCAACTATCTACATATTTACATTTACTTTCCTCTTTTATCTGTCAATATTTGATGTGACAAATTGAGGGATATTAATATGGGATTAAAAAATAATTCCTGACCAGATCCAAACACAAGGGCCCTGACATACTCGAATCCCCGAGAAAATCACCACACTTTCAATCATGGACCTGAAAGTGTGTTTATATCTGAGCGTATGTGTTCCTCTGCTAGGTTCACTCTGTCGAAATGGATTCAAAATGAAAGGAACATGTTTAATGTAGATTTTTAAAAAATCATTTAACATTTAAAATGCTTTTTACTGAAAAAAAAACATTTGAGAGGGTGTGTGATATTTTCCTTGAAGGGTTTCTGGTCCCTTATTCTAGATCCTGGGGCCCGTTGTAAATGGGTCAGGTTGCCACATTTGGCTCTCATACAAAATTCAACACGGCATGAGGTCGGATGGCACCTGGGGCATCCCTCAATTATTCCAGCTCACCATTAGCATTAAACTTATACGGCTTCTTACATTTCCTCCCCTCTGCAAAAGGTCAGAATGCATCTGTGACGAAACCCAGGGAGAGCGTTTGACTGGACGTGCCAGGAACACACTGATGAGGGCAGCTCTGGTGAGGCTGGCCAAGCAAACACTCTCCCCGGGTTAAGCCATTTCAGGGGGAAAACCCTGAGGCCTCCTGTGGGGGGGGGGGGGGGGGGACACACACTGGCAGGAACTGCCAGAGCTGCTTCAGAATGCATATACAACAGAGAACTGTCAAGCTTTACAGTCAGATTTAATATTTTAGTACCAAAAGTTTATTTTCTTGCCTAAATGAATGAATACAATTCAGTACTAACACTAATATGAAGATTTTTTTTGTTTTGTGTGATTTCACTGTAAATTATGTCTGATAAACAATTAACTTTTGTTAAGAGATAACAACAACAACAATAATAGAGGCCCAGAGAACCCAAACAAAAACAGACAAATCCTCACAAAATAATGCAGTTTCGATAATTTTTTCCAAAGCTGCACCTGAGTCTTGACACCAATACTACTACTGCTAATAATAATAATAATGATGATGATAATAATAATAATAATGATGGTGATAATTATAATAATAACAATTATAATATTAATAATAATACTAATAATAATAATAATAACAAAGATGATAATTATAATAATAACACAGATGATGATCATAATAATAATAATAATAATAATAACGCTGTGTGGAAAGCCAAACACAAACACACGGGTGCTCTGTAAAGAACTGTGATGGCGGGGCGTCCATGTCGATTGAGTGAAAGATCAAACACGCCCCGGGGCTGTGGCGGAGAGCGAGCGAGGAGCACCACTTGTTATTCAAGATCCAAACTTGCAGAGCGCCTTCAGAGGAGCAGATCTCCGATACTGCACAAACAGGGTGTTTGTCATTCTCCGCAATGAAAACATCCGGGGGAGGGGGGGGAGGGGGGGCGGGGAAGGCGTCAATAGAGCCGGCCGCTTTTCAGCCGCAAAACTCCGACAGAAGGGGCCGTGCTTTTCCGCCAGCGCGCGTGTTTGCCAACCGCAGCTCACAGTGCGATTGATTGAGTATTCGCAATATTGAGCTACAGGGTGTATTATTCATTGGATGGAGAGGGGACTGACAGAATGTGGAGGAGGGAGAGGAAAAACCTCTCCTTAAAAGTTATTCTGTCACTTTTCCTGTTTGCAAACAGGCTGGATGCGGAGCCATCGATCATTTCCCCGGGCGGCCCTCGAGCATCGCACACGGGCCCCCGCTCAGACGAGGCCCTGTCTGTTCCACTCTTCCATAAGGGGGGGGGGGGTGTAAACAAAAGTATCATCCATGCTGTTTTTAAAAGCTTTAATACAGATGCTCTATTTGAGTGTAACCTTACCTCTTACATCGTCTACTGTTAACTGGAAACACCACTTCATCAGTTTGATAGTAATACCAGAATGAAGAAAATGAAAAAAGGGAGGTAAAATGCATCCCATTGCAAATAAAAATCAGAAGGTTTATCACCCTGCCTAAGTTAATTCATGACCTAACACATTTCCGGAATGGAAAGCAGATCCCAAAGGAAGAAATCCCAATAGACTGGGCATTAAAAAGTTTAGGATTAGGCTGCCCATTCATCTCAACAGACATTTTCACACCACAGAGCAACTGAGACATTTTTTATAATAGACTTGGAGCTATTCCCAAAGACAGACAACGCAGAAGGCACATGCAAAAAGAAATGGATACTGAGGGGAAGTTTGGACAGCGAGGCTGATGCAGCATACAGGACATGAGCCCCCCCCACACACCCACCCCCCCCTGAAGCACCTCCTCAGGCCTCCTCATATTTTTAACCCTCCCCCCCACCCACCCCACCTCCCTCCCCAACTCCGCTGACCCGCACGCATGATCGATCTACAAACCACTGATTTTATTTTCTTTTTAAAAAATATTATGGATGGGCCTAAACAAGGAATAATTGGACAAGCCGGTGGCAGCGCCTGACCTGCCAACAATCCGGGTCCGTCCCCAAGGTTGGCCGCCTCCCTGGAATACATCGTGCATTCATTTCATTTAGCCTCCCCTCCGACATCCAATGGTAGAACTTAATTAAATTGCCTGTCCATTGTGTTCATCCACTTACAAAGCTAATGATATTGTGCTGCGGAATTAAAGAGCGTTTTATAAAGCGCTCAGGATGGAAGCTGGCAGACAGTACATTGCCCGGCTGAACCCTGTCAGTCCTCCAGCTCACGGACCCCCAATTAGCAGAGAAATGGATGCTTCCATCCACCAATTTCCAGCCCCCCCCCCCCCCCCCCTCGCCCCCCTGCATATCATTCCTGTAGTAAAACCCCAAACCTGCATGGCCACAGCGTCTAAAGCAATAAAACTTGCCCTACGAAAACATTCCAAAAAACCAAATTTAATAAATAAATAGGCCTTCATTTATAAATAAAATGGTTTGGACATTTAAAAAGGTGGGTTGATGTTATGTTTTATAAATTACTTTATTATTCTCTTTCTATGCTGGGTATAATGGAATGGAAAGTTGGCGCAGTATTCTTTTTTTGCGGTTTTTTCAAACAGAAGGCTGCTCAAACACTCTTACAAGTTTAAAGAAAAGTTTAAAAAAGTAAACAAATTTTTTTTCAGCTGTCAACAGACCACAGCCTAATCTGAACGGCAAATATGTGGGAAGATTGAACACTGTCTTTCTGCAATTTTATTCAGTGACATTCTACAGCTCAATCATGTTACTCTACCATGCTTAATGTGTGCCACACCAACAAAAACAAGACTTTAATCCGTATGAGCATATTAGGACCCAGCGCGCCGTCATCTAAATAGCTTGCAAATTTTTGCGAAGCACTAAAAAAGCAATATTGTTGGCCATATTGGCCATGGATGAATGCTGACTGCTATGAACAGGTGTGTGGATATCTACAGATCATTCCCAGTGAGCATGCTCAGTTTCATCCAGACTGCTTAAACACACGGCGAGTTATATTAGAAAAAACAAACCAGCAGAATAACAAAAAATAAAACCCTGAAAAACAGTATTTGAGCTCTTTGGTAAATAAATGGAGGAAAATTACTCCCCCCCCCCCCCACCACCACACTGGCCAGCCTTCACTTCACTCCTCGACCGTCGCTCGGGGCGAGGGCCGTAAACGGCAGAGGCTCATTCCCGCTACATACGCCGCTTCCACTGCGCAGGCCCCGCCTGCAGAGAGCCGGAGCGAGCCGCGAGCCGCGAGCCGCGAGGCGCTCAGACGCGCCGTTAGCGTTGCCCTCCGCGTCTCTGACCTTGGAGATCCGGGCGAGGGCTCCAGAGGCAGACCCGGGCCCCGTCCCAGGTCATTTGCATTACTTACTGGTGTCATTCCGCAGCCGCGCTGCATTCTGTGGGTCTGTAAATGCTCTTTCCCAGCAGATAATCCATACAAATAGAATAAAACATGTTTCCGTACCATTTAAGCCGGGCGGCTGGCGGAAACCCCCGACTCCTCCTTAACATATAAACTCAATTGGGAATCTGTTCTTAGTGCAAGCGCTGCACTGTATGACTGATGTCAGCGCACGGCTCACTGAGGTAGTTTTTACCAGTGCGCACATCTGTATGTTCACCATCATTCTGGGTCACCATTGCATTGTATAAGGCAAAAGGCAATATAATGTACTGCATTCCCACTTTGCACATTGCGGCACAATTTGCAAAAAAATGAAAATGTAGCGTCAAGCTGGACGTTAACCATTGGCTCTCAAATCCGGTTTTTGGAAACCTGTCTTATTGGGCATTTTCAAAAACAGAGTGAAAGGCACAAATTAAAAGTATGTCTGTGAAGTCCTGTGCCATTTTTACTGAACCCTAGAGTCTTTCAAAGACACAGAAAAATGTAAAAATTAACCTATGCCATTGAATGACTCCAAGAATGGACCCATGATGAAACAGGTCAATACATGAAAAGAGATTTGAGTGATGACTGGTATGACTGGTAGCTGCGTCAGTGTCAGTTCTCAACCATTTCAGAAGGATTTGCCCAGTGGCATATCTGCCATCCCATAATGATGATGTCACGTATGCAGGTATTCAGCCATGCTGTGTAGCCTTGGGAAAAAAACACCCTTCCTTCAGTGCATGAGTCTGTCGCAGCTCACGGGCAACTTCACACCACGTTGCCGTTAGAAACCACGCGGGCCTCGCTTTGACCCTTCGCGGCCTCGACAGCCCTTCTGATGGTGCGTAGCCAGACAAACCGAAAGCACCCCACCGCCACACCGCCACACCGCCAAACCGCCATCCCGACTGCATGGTCCCCTACGTCTCCACGCTGACTTCTCAAACTCAAAGGGGCATCAAGAGAAAGTTACCCTCCTCCTCCTCTGCGTGCAATCTTCAAATAATTCAGTGATTTAAAAGCCCAGCGTGAATAACCACTTTCTCTAAGTAGATATGCTGTAAAGAGCTAATCACATCATCTTTAAAAAGGATATGGAGATGATGAATATTATCTGCATTATTAGATTTGCCCCCCCTACCCACCTCAAAATAAGAAAGAAAAAAACCAAAGGCCACAACAATGAGGGCATCCATTAGTAATTAAAATGACATTACGTCTCCTGGTCAGATCCCATACACTACTTCCAGGGCTATCATTTCATTGTTTCAGATGCCAGGTTTAAAACGCATTTAATACACTTATGCTTATTAATGTAAATCATATTTTGCTATGGATGTCCAATAATTAAAAAGAAAAGATTTCAGTCTGTTTTTCAAAAGCTATTTCCATTAGCAGACGACGCTTATGCAAATGAAAAAGATTCCAGAGCCAATTGATTTTTTCCGTCCTTTCTTCTGGAAACGTTGTTAATGTTGACGCGGAATGTTCATCAATCTAGATTATCGTGTGATTTAATATCTAAGCTCTTCCAAGGTCTCCCCCATTCATCTGCTACAGATTGTATTGGATTAGAGCCACACAGAAGGAGGAAGAAGCGCACAAATAAGACTCCTGAAGCATTCTGGATGATTACAGGTGGGCCGGAGAAAGGCGTGCGCGGAAAATAGTCCTGAAGCTCTTCGGTTTCTCAAGAGAGGATATCACCGACACAGAGCCCCTACATTCTAAAAATCAAACGAAACAAATTGGCCAGACTTGGTTTGTACTGACTTACAGAAGGAATTTCTGATATTAAGACAACTTTTTTCGACCTATTGCCCCATTGTGCTCCTGACAGAACACAACTTGAATTATCTTCAGGAGACCTTTGTGTAATTTTAACAATCCAAACCAAACCTCACTGAGCCTAGGAAACAAAGAGCAGAGGCCTTAAGAGCACTAAGTGTCTAAAACATTTTACGGTCAGTTATAAAATTTATAACTGGAAATTCTGGGAAACCGTTTCCCTTCTTTGTACTTTTTGTACTCCCATATCTTTTTTATAGTATGTTGCCCATAAGTGCTACTGCGACCAAGACACAGATGAATCTTACCCAGCATCCTCCAAAACAAATATTTACCTTTAACTGCACTAGAATTTTAGGTTTAGGAGGTGATTGAGTTTAAAGAGTTAACATATCTTGCGTGTAGTCTATGTGACTGTGTGCCCTAATCTTCCCACATCTTTTATTTACCCCTCCCAGGGGGACCGGTCCAGGCCGCGGCCCCGCCCTTAGGGGATGATGGGATTGCTACTTTTGAGGCGACGTCAGTTAGGGACGCAATCAGTAACGGCGGTCCTGAGAAGCCGGCTGATTTGGTATCCCGGCGACGGTGGCCTTGCGAAGATGAGAGCCCTTCCTCCTCTACATCAGCAGCACGCGCGCTGTCCGACGGGACACAGGTTTACACCCCGGGCCTGCCGTGAAATATATCCACACGGCGCAGCCCTGTCGAATCCATTAGTGCTGTCACCCCCCCCGCCGCCTTCATTTCTCAGGCCTCTCCAGTCTTGGGCGCACCGACACAGACGCGACCCCCCCTCGCCAGGCCATAAAACACGCTTTATCGTTACGCTTTCGCACCGATTGCAGAAGCATCCCCCCCCCCCCCCCCCAAAAAAATAAAAAAAATAAAAATCATGAGGCGTTTTTTGGGATGGGGGTGGGGCAGGGGGACGGGGGAGTTGAGACGGGCGGCGATTCACGCATTGAAGGCCCGCCTTTCAATTTTTAAAGAGCGGAAAGAAAAAAAAACCGTAGCGCAGAATTATCTTTTTTTCCCCCCTCTTCATAAAAAGAGAGGCAGATTTGGCCCTTTTTTGGCGCTCGGGCGCGTTCCCTCTGAAAAATGAGCTGTGGCCACGGAAGCGTGACGCTTGAGAGAGGCGGACAGACCGCCGCGCCTCCCGGTGGCCGCCGCGTGTGAAAACCCCTGGTCTGGGGTCAGTCCGCGCGCCGCCTTTGTCTTTATGTAAAAGCGAACGCTCGCCAATGGGGAGTTATGTAAAGCGGCCAGGCCTGGGTTTAGGTGGCGGATATCCACCAGGCTAGCTTAGTTATACTCCACTGCATCGCAGGCTGCGTGAAAAAAAAAGTTAATGTAAATGCGAAACCCGGGATCTTTAGAGAACAGAAACGACGTCCTGCGCTGTTCTCTGAAAAGCCGCGGGGAGAAAGCGTTCTCGCAGATGTTTCTTTAGTCCGACACAATCGCGATATCGGCCCGTCGTCTGGGGCCTGAATAGACCTTTGGACTTTAACCGAAGACCAAGGGGCAGTGGCTGGGAACTTGAATAATGTCCGGATTATTCTGCGACAGACCCCTGTTCACCTGGAGGGGGCAGCGTAAAAACCTCAGGGAACACTGGGTGGCATGCCACATTTCACATTCATCACCTTCACTTGGTGACTTTCTTTAAACAGGATGTAGAAGTGAAAAAACAGCACTGTGGCTTGGAAATGTGCCTGTGCCATCGTTTGCATAGCAGTACAAAGGGGAAAAAACCTCCTTCACGTTCATACTGATCTACAATCAGTGCCCAACACGCTTGTCAAGGGGCCCACATCCTGATCACTGAACTGAGATCAGCTGGGTTAAGGGACATGCAGAATGTAGACACTGCACTGACCCACAGTGGCAAGAAATTAGAAATTTCCACGTCTTTGATCAGTTTGTGGCTTTTGGACTTCAGGTGCTGTCCCATTTGTGCTTCTCCCTTCTTTAAAATAATCCTGCCTCCTGGTAAAGATGAAATTACTGATACATTTTGTGGGTCATCAAACAGCCCAGCTGTCCCTGAATCACACGGTGTACCCTTCTCCAGTCATGTGGGTAAAGCTCTGCACTCCAGCCCGGGAAAGACTGCTTCACTGTCCCAGGACAGGAATGAAGACGTCCTCTCAAAAAGAGCAGAAATCTAATCATGACTCTAAAATCAAGTAGATGAATCTAACTAAAAGTGTAACGTTCAATCTAATTAGAGAGTCCCTTTAATGAGCATGTAATTGCCAGAGGAAAACCTCACAACACAGACACCATTGTTGGGGAGGAACATCAGCCTGGTTAAATGGGGCGGCCTTTGTAGGCCTTAAAAAGCCACTCATAGATGCTGGAGAACATTTATTTTTTAATGGCTTAAAGGGCCCGTTTCCACCCTATAGCTGGGTTCAGGTAAAGGCACTGATATACGGTGACCCTATATGCTGAACTGTGCAGCGTACAGCACCTTAGCTTTTAAAAACACACTCACTAATTTATCTTAACAGATAAAAAAGCACACAGTACCTCCAGAGCAGTGGGGGGAAGGAAGAGCGGGTGAATTATGGACAAACGTAAAAGTGAATTAATGTGTTTTTGAGTCCCAATCAAGATGGCTGACAAGGCCACATGAAAGCGGTGTGAATTATTTCCACAGCCTCAAACCTTGGCTCAGGAGGGCAGCCCATCCTGCGGGCGGTATTACAAAGCGCGGCGCGCGCGGTTCACCAGAACAGGGGGGGTGGTTACCTCGGCGTCTCCGGGAAACCGCCGGCAGTGTGGCGGAAGAAAGGAGGACTTCAAACGTCCGACGCTTTCCCACACGGGCAGAGCCGCGCCCGTCATCTGACCCTGCAACCTTGAGGGACTGCATTCATTTTACCCACAAAAATCAATTTGAGGAGGTCCGGGGCGGGGGAAGAAAGGGCTCCTTGTGGAAGGTCCAGGAGGCCCAGCCTGCAGCGGGTCATAGAGGAGTGAGCGCGGACAAAAGGAGCGCTTGTACGCGAGCTAAGAGCCGCTCCGAATCAATCGCCCCCGTGCAGGCGTAATATCGTTAAAAACGAAAAAGCTAAAACAATTTTGGAGATTTGATGTGCATTTATCTTGAATGATCACAAGGGCCAAAGCATATGAGACTAATTTGTTTTTAAAAGATAGCATTGAAGTGTCAGGCATTTGCAGTGCTGGAAATACAGAAATCATTCAGGAGAAAATTGACCATATGACTGCAAATTCCAAGCATGTGGGCCTTTAATTTCTCCTCGTCTATTTATACAGAGCCAAGCACATGAGGATGCGAGCCGCTCTGCGATGCTCAGCTTCCATCGCATTAGGAAACGATGAACGACGCCATAAAACAAATCAGTTCTGTTTTGGCGGGAGAGTTTGGAATAGAAGACATTGAGAGCCTTAATATCCATCGAAAGGATGAATTAAAAATGAGACGAGAGAAAAGCCCATTGACAATGAGATAGTTATGTCTGCCTGGAAACCAGTTAGGTCATCAAACACCAAGACAGCATCCAAGGATGGAAGGATGGAGAGAGAGTGAGAGAGAGACAGAAAGAAAGAAAGAAATAGAAAAAGAGGAAAAGAGACGGAAAGTGAAAGAAATACAGAAATAGCCAGCGAGAGAACAAGGATGAGAGAGAAAGAGACAGACAGGGAAAGAGAGAGAGAGATAGAGAGACACTTGTGTTTAAAATGTGTTGCACAATACCGGTTAATTTTATTAAGTGCCTCCTGAGGGTGCTGGTCTGAGTATGGGTTGATGCAAATAGATGGCTGGTTGAGTGGAGGGTGTGAAGTGAGGTGATTGGATGACATAGTGATGTAAGGCTTGGGGTACCCCTGGACTGGCCAGGCCCATTATGTGTATTAAAGAGGCTGTGGGACCCTGTTCTGGTAAAGAGGTGCAGACTTGGGCCTCTCATCGCTGGGATGGCTTCCACCTCCCAACACCCCCTGAGCCAGTAATGCGATGAAGGGGAGACCTGCTTTTCCAATCTGACTCGAGCATCTGCCCTGTTCATTTTAATGTAGTTAAAAAAACTGCCCTAGTCTGCATACTCAAGGAGAAAACAGGTCATGAATATTATACAGAGTGCCTACGTATACACACATGCCGGACACAAAGATGGACAAAAGCACTGACACAGATCTTCAAGATGGTTTCTGAGGTCTCATATCTTATAAGTTCCAATGATGAAGCGTAACACACAATCCTTCACACCAGCACTTTAAGCAGCTGAATCTTTTGACTATAATATGCACCGCCTGTCTTGGGATAATTCCACCGAGCCACGTTTAAAATCTCTCTCCTAGGATGTCCCAGGTGGTTGGGACATAATCAGGGAAGGAATGCAAGCAGTGCACTGTCTGGCATGGGAGGGGGCGGTGGAGGGAGGGCCAAGCCAAATGCGGTCAACTGGACCTTCCCCCCTGCTCACAACCTCTTCATTAGCGACCCTCATCGGGATGAACCGCACGGTCAGCATGATGAATGACGCAGTTACTACCCATCACGGTTCATGCTCTCGCCTTGCCTTAACTTAATTACAGCATCTTCCCCACAAAGACATGAATCACAGACACACACATACACACACACACATACACAGACACGCACTCACACACACGCACACACACACACGCACTCACACATACACACACACGCGCACACACACAAACACACACGTACACACACACACACACTCACACATACACACACACACACACACACACACACACGCGCACACACATGCTCACACGCGCGCACACGCACGCACACACACACAAACACACGCACACGTACACAAACACACATACACACACACAGATGTACATAAATACATAAACATACGCATGCATGCACATTCTGCTGTGTTGCCAGACCAGAGACTCGAGTATCTCCAACATTAAAGCTAAAAGTGGAACACACACACCCTCTTTAGCCTAATCACTGGGTAACCTTACAAACAGTGAAGGTACATGAGCGATATTTATCACTTTACCATCAGGATGAGGAATGATGAGTCTGTTTTAGCCTCTGTGCTGATTTTTAGCAGACAGCGTGTGTGTGTGACAGCACTGGGGACACTGCATTTTTTCATCATATCCACGACACACGCTCTCAGACCATCTCTGATTTATAGCCACCGAGTTCTTTAGACTGAAATGCGTTCTTACAGCAATGCTAAAAATGGCTGTTCTCTCAACTGCTCCACTTTAGGCAGGACCCACAAACCCCACTTTTTTTTGAGGAACATCGCACGCCCAATATGCTGCTGTTTCACGCGATGAAGGGAACTCCCCTGCCTGAAGGCGATAAAGACGTTTCGAACGGCACCCCCATCGGCCCGAGTGACCACCGCTCCCCGGCTGAGAATCAATTCCGCTAAAGCACTTTTTTTCCCTCCGAAAATCCCAATCCATCAGGGTGCAGGAGAGGGAATTTCAGGCGTCCGATCCCGATGTCTACGGGATGTTTGGATTATGGGGGTGATGGCTCCCCAAAGTGATATTTAGGGTCATAAAGGAAACAACCATCTAACCATCTTTCCCTCCGCTCACACACATATATATATATATACACACACACACACACACACACACACACACACACACTCGCGCACTTAGCTGTAAAAGGTCATAGTGCCGGATTCTGTGGGGTAAACACGCTGCGCGGGGCCAGCAGATCCACAGGAGAATTGGTGCATGGCAGTGAATGAATATCCGGCCGCCGCTTCCCAAAGCCCATTATTTCCCCTCTCCTCCCGCAGGCCCGCGATTCATGTCCCTGCATGCCGCCAGTTCATTACGGCGCAGATCTCATTCCTCTCCCGGCCGGCCCGGGACGGGCCTCCTTGCCCCTGGAGGACCCCTCGCTGTTTAATTCCACATCATCCGCTCCGCCGAGCGGCTTAGTCTCTGCTTGTATGATCAATACTATATCAGTGTAAATTAAAATGACAATTTTAAAGTAATTAAGCCCGTTAATGCTCGATTCAAATGTCGTTATTTGCACAAGGGATCGGGGAGAAATGATGGCGTGTCCACGGTGACAGGGGGATGTTTTAAGCGGGCGCGATCGTGTTGCCGCTGCCGCCACCAGGGGCTTAACAAAAGCAGATTAACTCCGCGGCCCCTCCGACCGCCGGCGTACCTCTCCAATCTCAGAAGAGCGTAACCCAATTTGAGAAATCTGATTTGTAGCCTTAAACTCAATTATTGCGATATTAGATGAAAAGTGGCAGGGATGGAACGCTCGCAGAAAAAGGAGAGTAAAAATGGAGGGAAGAGAGGGAAAAAAAGAAGTCGGACAATAAAAACGCACTTAGCTGCAGAATGTAACCCAGCAGTAATTGCCTTATTTGATTATTTTTGCTCGCTCTCTTCCTGGTTTTTCAAAGGGACCCTAAAGTAATTGTGATGGTTAGCATTAAATAAATCGCTGCGGCTTTTGCCTCTTCACAGACGCTGTAGTGAAGGGTGGGGGCACTGGGAAGGGTGAGGGGGGCACTGGGAAGGGTGTGTGTGTGGGGGGGGGGGGGGGCAGGGGGCGGGGTTCTTCAGTAGTCACGCAGTACCAGATTCACTGAGTGACGTTTATTAAGGAAAGACTGAAATGAAATAGCGTCATTGTTGGATCTCGTTAATAAAGCTGTGAAACTCACACGGTTCAGACAGTGACAAATCAGGACCCTCCTGAAGGCACTACATACACAGCCGGCCCCGCCCCTCCCACTAACACACCTAATCCCAGTGAACCGCTCTACCTGTAATATAGTCAATTAAGTCTATTAAAATGTCCCATCAGGTAAAACACCATCAAACCCTACACAGTACTCATGGCTAGTGACAGTGTGCTTCACAACAAGGCTTATCAACAACACTCATTCAAAAAGGCCCCTCAAATTACCACTCACCTTAATAAAATGGATATATTACTTATATTATCCATTATTATAGACATATTATAGATATTATAAATAGACAGACAGATAAATATTATCTTTATATTATCGATCTACACGAGACATTCATTCATTCTTTCATACAAAATCATTTTTATGTGTACTTTAATGATCCCAGACAGTATTATTATTTATTTGTGTAAACCAGGCACAATTAAATTCATTTGAAAGTATCTTAAGAGTAAAGTATAGGTGAGTTCTCCCGTTTGTGGACCCTCAGGATTCCCGTACACATCCCAATCACTAATTAATCAGCACTCAGCAACATTAAAAATATTTTCCTGCAGCTGGAAGCGTTTTGGTTTTTCACAGTTATGAGCCCATGAGTCTTGTGAAGACGGACAGCCGGAGCAGTCTCCATGGCGATAAAGCAGGCCCCTGGTGAAGCCAGATCACCACCGGCCTTTTGTAGCCCGCAACGGCGTCCCCGTGAAAACCATTACACCTCCCACCTGACACGTTTCCATTAAGGGGGAAATCACACTGCCGCAATCAATCCCCCGACCTCCGCAGGAACAGCCAAGTAAACACAACCTCCTGACCTGCCCGCGATCACACGCAGACGCACACGTACGCACACACGCACACGCAGACACACGCACACGCAGACACACGCGCACGCAGACACACGCACGCAGACACACGCACACGCACACGCAGACACACGCACACGCACACGCAGACGCACACGTACGCACACACGCACACGCAGACACACGCACACGCACACGTACGCACACACGCACACGCACGCACGTACACGCACACACGCACACACGCACATGCACACACGCACACACGCACACGCAGACACGCACACGCACACGCGCACACGCAGACACACGCACACGCAGACACACGCACGCACACGCAGACACACGCACACGCACACGCACACACGCACACGCAGACACACGCACACGCACACACGCACACGCAGACACACGCACACGCAGACACACGCACACACACACATGCACACACACGCACGCACACGCAGACACACGCACACACGCACACGCAGACACGCGCACACGCACACGCAGACACGCACACGCACACGCAGACACACGCACACGCACACACACACACACACACACACACACACACACACACACACGCACACGCACACACACGCAGACACACGCACACGCACACGCACACACAACGGCATCTTTCACAACTGGCCTCATCGTTTCGGTGATAAAGTGGATTCAGTCTAACACACTTAGTTTAAAGACTTACGCAATTCAATTACACATGAAACCATGGCTTCAGTCAGAGGCTTTAATGGCTATCCAGACTGGAAAACACGTGAAACGGGAAGAGCTTTGGCCACGGAATGTGCGATGACAGGGCTGGGATGACAGAGTTCTTTTAAAAAGAACACGAAAGCTTTCCGATTGCTCGAAGTGTCCATTTGCTGGGCTTTAACTTTGCAATCCAACTATTTCATGCAATTAAAAAAAAAGAAAAACAAACACGATCAAAGAAAGAAAGCACAGAATGAACTTATTGAATTGAGGAATCTTAATAATTCATGTATGCAACATTTTAGGAATAAAATAATTACATAAATTTGTTTCCCACTCTCGTTTTCAATGTTCCATGTTGTGTTCAATAGTCACTAAAGAGTTCAACATTTTTTTTTTTTTTTTACTTCGTAGAACCTATTCATGTTGATTATTCTACATAGATATTAAAAATAGTGCAAATAATGAAGCAACTGTGTTTTATGAGTATGTGAAGTTAAGATTTATAAATCCTCTTCACTTAGAATGTATATTACGACATAGCGGTTAGGGACGTCTGACCAGGTGGTTATATGTTCACATCTCGGGGTGGAGCACTACCATCGCGCACTCCTATCCCCAACCTTAAAGTGAATTGACCCGCGTAGGAGCTGCAGAGGGTGCAGAAACGCTGAAGGAGGGAGAGAAACTGGCCCGCCCGCCCGGGCTCTCGGCGAAGCGGCCGCCGCCGAGCTTCTGGCACCCGGTGACACGAGCGCGGCTCTTCATCACGCCGTGACGGGCGCCCCCCCCCCCCCCCCCCCCAACACCGCGGGGCTTAATGAATTATTAAATTAGTGTCAATAAAGGATAAATAAAGGCCACTTTGCATTTAAAACAAAGCCAACCTTTGTCCGTGTAATTAGCAGGGGCGGCGCCCCGCCTCCTTAATGGGCCCGGCAATGGGCACCGCGCCACGCGGGGTAGCTATGGCGACGGCCACAAGGCGGGGCATTCTGGGGCAGCCCTGCGCGCCCCATCCATCACCCACCCTGTTGACTGCTGCATGTGCTGCACCGCTTATTAATTACCCCCCTCATTTGGGGGTGCGGGGGGGGGGGGGGGGGGGCTTTTACCCTGAAATCAATGGCAACGTCTGCAGAAGATTTCTTAAGGAAATCAATTGAAATCAATGAGGATCTGCCAACGTAATGCAGCAGCGCTTTGGAGCAGAGGGCCGGTACCTGTTTCCCTTACAGATCTATAGCGTGAGGGTGGACTGGTTTGGGGGGGTGGGGGTTGTTTGGAAGTCTATGATGAAAAAGTGAAAGAGGCCCCCCCCACCCCCCCGACCCCGAGCGTAATGATCACGCTGCGCATTAAAGCACTCTTAGCTGCATTAATAATGTTGATGGAGGCAGTCATCTTACCCACAATCCCCAGCTCTCCAGACTCCGCCTAATCAAGGGTACACAAAGTCACATCGGCGTAATTAAACAAACCTTTTAGGGCCACAATCATTTTATGGGATCCGTGTAAGCAGGAGATGCATACCTACATGCGGTAATGCTGGGGGTGGGGGGGGGGGGAGGTTGGCATTTCATGCCAGGAATGCAGAAAAGACTGACACTCCTTTTGCTTAAAAAACCCATCACAGCTAACCAAACTGACAGGGTGGGAGGGGCTGGGGAAAATGGGCAAGGTGCCTCAGGACTTTGGTTGGTTGAGGGGTTGGTTATGAGTCTTCACACGCCCCTTCACACATGGTGCAGATAAGGGCAGACTGTAAAAGGACTAGAACCTCAGCGCACACACAAAGGGGAAAATTCTTTCGTCATATGAAATTTCAAAAGGCAGACGCCCACCTGGTGAGCTCACTCTCGAACCCTGATCTTTAGTGATGCAGCTGATGTGGAGGGAGCCTCACATTCACGCACCTGCTGTGTGAGGCACCAAACACTTTCCCCCACAAACGGACTGCCAAGGAGCCGCTGATGTAACCATACACATGTACAGAGGGCTGTGTACTGCTTCACAGCGCAGGTCATGTGACGGCTCAGATGTGCTGCTTGTGCTTACTAATGAGAGAGTCTTAGAGACTGAGCAAAAGCAAACACACTCACAGACACAGACATGTACATGAACACATGCACACACACACACACACAAGCAGCTTCAGTCACACAAGTGCCCTCACTCTCTCTTAAACACGAACAAGGGCAGAATCTCTCTCTCTCTCTTTCTCACGCGCACGCATGCACACACACTTACTTCTACATATTAATAAGTACATTACATACGCACATACATTACATCCTCACACTCTCACACACCGGAAGTAAACCATCACTCAACCTTGAAAAAAGAAAAAAAAGTATCTCAACCCTCATACAATTTCAGTAAGCGAGTGTTTGTTATATACATCCCTAACAAAAAATGGATTTTGACCATGATAAATGTTTTTATGAAAAAAAGCGAATAATCTACTTGTATAAAGTGTGGTCCAGGAACCTGGCCGTCACATGGCATCACTGTCAGGATATCACTGCACAGACCACCTTCTGGGCAGCGTCAGGACACGCGACCATCACAACACCATCACTGGGACACTGCATTACAAGCACCGGGGAACAAAGTTTCCCGAATAGATCCGCAACTCTACCTCTAAAACAGTACCTTCATCCACCATACCCAGCGACCATACCTCAATCTACCCTAACTACAGCCAACAGCTCCTGTTAAGGCCATCAATACCACTTATACAACAGGCAACACATTACAAGCAGATCACACAGGTCTTCTGTAATCCTGGCCCATATAATACCCCCACTGATCAAGCGTA